>NC_041808.1:38761907-38773179 GCF_900964775.1 Scleropages formosus | reverse complement strand
CAGTCCTGGAGCCTTTCCTCCGTTTCTGGTGTCCAGCGCAGCACAGGTTCCTTTCGCTTCAGTTTCTGCTTGTAGACCGGGAGCAGCAGAATTGAGGCGTGATCTGACTGCCCGAGGTGTGGAGGCAGCAGGGAGCGGTATGTGCCTTTGTGTGAAGTGTAGCAGTGGTCGAGGGTGTTTGAGCCTCTGGTGGGGCAGGAGATGTGCTGATGGTACTTGGGGTACATGTTCCTGAAATCGGCTTGGTTAAAGTCCCCAGAGACAATGAACAGTCCATCTGGGTGCTTGTTCTCGTACTTAGTGACGATGTGGTACAGTACAGTTCTTTCAGAGCACTGTGTGTGTATTCCCTTGGGGTGGGACGTAAACTGCGGCCATGAGCACAGCCGAGAACTCCCTGGGCAGGTAGAACGGTTGGCATTTGATCAGGAGGTATTCAAAGTCCGGAGTGCAGTTCTGCGCAATCACTTCCACATTCGTGCACCATGCGTTGTTAATAAGAAAGCATACACACCCTCCTCTCTTTTTCCTGGATGAATCAGTCGGATCTGCACGGTAAATTGAGAAGCCCTCGGGCTGGACTGCGTGGTCCGGTGTGCTGCTGGTGAGCCACGTCTCCGTAAAGCAGAAAACACAGCAGTTCCGTAAATCTCTTTGGAATTTGTCGCCCTCTGAGATCGTCCAGTTTGTTGTCCAGAGACTGAACGTTGGACAGGAAAATGCTGGGCGTCGGAGGTCATAGCCCACGGCATTTCACTCTCATCTGAACGCCGGCCCTGCGGCCCCGTTTCCGAGATCGCGCCTTCTGTGTGGTCTTAGGCGGGATGCGGTCATGATGTTGTTTGCTGCAGAGTGAAGGTAGCGAGTTCGACTCTGTAACGTTAAGAATTGTGTCTAATCGCACTGTTTCATGTATTTGCAGCCGTTGATATATGTAAGACGTTGAGCACTGCCTGCCAGCAGGCAGGTGGCACTACTACCCTAACACCCCATAGCAGGCACCCATCATGCATTGTCAACTCATGCCGTCTTTGGTAATATGGTTTCAGGGGACCCTGCTGATCCGGCACCAAGGTCCAGCCCTTCATTGTCACCTGACACACTTGACTGAGTATGGGGTTTCTCTGAGTGTGGAGCCTTATTTGCTTGACCGATAGGGGCAGAGAGTCAACCATTTCAACATGATAGAAGTCAATGTCTTTCAGTCATTTAACGGCAATGGAAGGCGGGACAACGCATCAGCATTGCTGCTCTTGTCAGATTGATGGTAGACTATATCATAGCGAAAGCCTCGTAGAAACAGTGGCCATCTTTGGATCCTTACCACTGTTGTAACTAGTACCCCCCCGATGTGGATGGAATAGGGCGGTTAGTGGTTGATGGTTGGTCACTAATGTGAAGTGTCTACCTTTCAAATACTGTTGGAACTTATGTATTCCCCAAACTATGGCCAAACCTTCTTTGTCCACCATGGCATAATTTTTCTCTGGATCCGTGAGCGTCCAGAATGCGAACGCTATGGGTTTATTGTTACCATCGGGCATGATGTGAGACAGTACAGCGCCTAAACCATATGACGAGCGGACAGACAGACTGGCAACTGAGGATCGAAATGACATAACACCTGCCCTGAAGCCATCAGTTCCTTAGCTTTGTTAAAAGCTTGTTGTTCTCAGTCACCTCATACAAATTGATTGTCTTTTCTCAGTAAGTGGTTTAAAGGATGTAAAATCTCTAACAGATTGGGCATAAATGATCTGTAGTAAGTGAGAATACCACAAAAAGCTTATACTTGCTGCACATCTTTGGAAAGTGGAGCATCAAGCAACTCTCTCACCTTTTCTTTTGACTTATGTAACCCTTCTTTGTTGATCACATGTCCGAGATAGTGCAGCTTGGGTGCTCCAAAAATACACTTATCCCCATTCAGTCAGTCTGTACTCCTGTAAGCGTGCCATTACTAGATGCAGGTTGGTCCAATGTTCTGCCTCAGTTCGCCCTGTGGAGATTATATCATCAAGGTAGCATTATGTTTGGGGAATGTCTTGTAATATTTGGTCCATGGCCTGTTGCCATAGCACAGGGGCGGAGGGCACCTCAAAAACCAGAAGCTTGTAGCATTTCAGACCCAGGAGAGTGTTCACGGTTAACGAGTGCCTGAATTCTTCCTCCACCTGTAAGTACGCCAATGCTAGGTCTAGTGTAGTGAACACCTTCCCCCCCCCCCCCGGCGAGCTTCTCAGATATTTCTTTCATCTGCGGCTTCGGGTATACTGGCATCTGGAGCACAGGATTAATTGTCACTGAAAAGTCTCCACA
The DNA here is from genome assembly GCF_900964775.1 of Scleropages formosus. Lineage (NCBI taxonomy): Eukaryota > Metazoa > Chordata > Actinopteri > Osteoglossiformes > Osteoglossidae > Scleropages > Scleropages formosus. The sequence continues at coordinate 38,770,860 of NC_041808.1, read as the reverse complement.
CACCCTCACCTTACCATCTCGTTTCAAAGGGGTCACTATTAGAGTAGCCCATTTGGAGGACTGGACACTTTAAATTATGCCTTCTGTCTCCAGCTCTAACAATGCCTGTTCTACCATAGGTCATCTGGCGAATGAGACTGGCCGAGCTTTATGAAACTGCGGAACTGCTCCGTCTTTTAACTGCAGCTTTGCTTTAATGCCCTTTAATTGTCCGAGTCTCTTGTCAAAGAGCATCGAGTATTTTTGTACCAATTCTCGCAATGGACTCTTACTCCATACATCATGATATGAGATGTCGCTCCTTTCTGACTCTTCGACTCTAGAATCAATGTCAACAACTCTGGACCGCTTCCCAGTCTGCCATCTTACATAACCAATCCCTTCCTACCAGTGAGGGGCCAGTCCATTTAACTATGTACAGGTCTAGAGCAAACAACTTCCCAAGTTCTTTGACCTGCACCTTAGCATTCTGGACCACCTCCATCTTTTCACCAGAATACACTTTCAAGCACATCTTGGCCTTGCGGGTGGGGAGCCCAGGAAATGTCTGGTGAAACTGGACTCGGTTTATAATGCTCACCTCCGAAGCGGTTGTGAGTCTATCTCCAAGAGTTTGTCCTCGACCTTCACCATACGCATGAGTGGCTCAACTGCTGTGTAATTACACATTAGCTTTTGAATGGATTGTGGTGCTCGGTCCTCTAAATCACTAGCACTGCTGTCATCTGAGTTATGCATGGCATGCACTTGCCCCCTCTGGCCTGATTAGGGTTTCTTTCTATGGCACTTGCTTGCCTTGTGGCCTCTCTGTTGGCAGGCATTACAAGACTTGTCTCTATAGAAACAGGTTTGGGGAGCATGATTTGAGCCTCCGCAATGGTGGCATACTCCGGGTCTGTCCAACTTCCCTTTACCACTATTGATCTGTTTCGGGGTTCTTCTGGGATCCATGTGATGCACCTCGGTGTTGGATGTGCCTGGTGTGTGGCTAGCACCAACAGTGCTAAAGCCTGGACATCTTTTTGAGCCGATTCCATCACCACTGCAATCTCTACAGCCCTTCTTAACGTCAGTTCCTTTTCAGTTAGTAACTTTCTTTGGAAAGCTTCAGATCGGAGTCCACAAACAAACCTGTTTCTTAGTGCTTCATGTAGAAAAGTTTTAAACTCACATTTTTCTGCCAGACATCGTACCTTGGCTTCAAATTCTGCTACACCTTCCTATGGTTCCTGAGTTGCTGTGTTGAATCTAACGCATCCTGCAATGGTTAATGGAGCTGGCAATAAATGCTCCTTCAGTGTCTTAATAATGGTAGCATAGCTTTTGGCTGCGGGCTTTTTGGGAGCTAACAGTATCTGCAGAAGCGCGTAGGCTTCAACGCCCATTACTGCTAATAAGGTTGCAACTTTTTTAATTTTCATCGATGCTATTCGCCATACAAAATTGTCCAAACCTGTCACAATAATCATCCCACGGATGCGATGGAGTAGGGTGGAAGTGAGGAGCTCTGCTGATACATTACATTAATATGGTCATCTGAACCTTCAAAAGTTATATAGGGACTAAGTGTAATATAACTACCTTTAGGCTTAACATCAACATTCTGATATGAAGAAAAATCTACGGAAGGGGAACATGAAACAAATTCAAAAATTGCTAACTCCTTTCGCAATCGGCAGTTCAAAGATGGCAGATAACGTGGCGGAGACCTCTCAGGATACCACACTGGAGAATACACTCTCTCTTCGGACTTTAAGAGAGGAATTACAGGTATCTATGGAAGCGGTGCTGGCGCAATTAAAAGCCGAAATGGCCACATCGTTTGTTGATATTAAAGCAAACATCTCTGCTCTGTGTGAGGAAATGAAACCAGACATTCGTGCTATATGTGATGAACTACCCGGTGAGCTAGCACATCTTCGCTCGGCACATGCAGAGATAGTAATGTCGAAGAAATGGGAAACACAGGCAGTGAAACAATGGATAGAGTAACGGCGCTGGAACAAGCACAACAATCGATCGCCAAAGAATGTAAGAAGTTACAGGATAAATGCCTGGATCTAGAAAACAGAAGCCGGAGACAAAACCTACGTCTCGTGGGTATCAAAGAGGGAGTTGAAGGTGCAAACATGATCAGATTCCTGACAGATTTCTTCCCTGAGGTGCTTGGTGCTGAGAACTTTGACTTTCCGGTGGTAATAGACAGAGCGCATCGCACTCTAGCTCCGAGGCCGACCCCGTACTATACTTGTTCGCCTGCATTACTACGCGGACAAACTCAAGATACTGGATCTTGAAAAGGTGAGAGGCAAACTCACATACAGAGGGGCCCAGGTACATATTTTCCCTGACATCAGTCAGCAAGATACGCGTGGCTTTTAATCCGGTGAAAAGGAAACTCTGTGATGCCAATGTCACTTATAGCCTATTCTACCCAGCCAGACTTGTCATCACTGTGGATGGCATTAGGTACTCCTTTGATTCTCTGCGAGCGGCCAAAGAATTCTTCAACCAGAAGTTTACTAAAACGAGCTGAATTCCGTGCAAGTAACATGAATGTCACTCATTTTTATAGCCTGATAGATTTGGGTATATTTTGATACGAAGTATTTGTTGATGTAAGGTATTATTATGTATCGAGAACTGAACGAATACAAGTGAACATTACTAAACTGCAGGAGTTCAGGTTTATGATTATGTTAAACTGACATGGATGAAAAATATTATTTTTAGTTTCCTTTGTGGTTATTTCCTCTTGCTTTATGGCTAAATTTAATAGCTGATTGAGGTTCAGATGTCTAAAATTGATAAATATCAAAGAGGAGCAGAGAGAATTTTATTAGGTTGTTTAGTTTACTCTCTCGCCTTAAGCTGTAGAGAATAGCAATGTGTTTTTGGTAAACACGTTATTCCCCTGCTACTTGTTTGGGAGGTGGCAGAGGGGGTAGGGTGGGTAAATGTTAATGTTAAAGAGTTTGGAGTTCTTACAGGGTTTAATGTTATTGTATGTGTATGTATTTATCAGGTTTTTTTTTTTTTTTTCCACTTTTTTTACTTCTCTTTTCGGGGGGGCACAAGGATATTCATTTATTAATTATTACCATTATTAATAATTCACAAATTATTAATCTGGTGATGGACCCAGTATTGGACAGATCATCCTGTAGGCAACAACATGTGTTTAAATCAGCCAAATTGATCCAGAACTTTTTGAAATCAGCAAATATAATAGACATTTGGAGACATTCACACCCAGTTCAGAAAAAAATATTCCTTCTTCTCACAGTCACACAATTCTTATTCTAGGATAGCTTTTCTTTTTGGATTCTAAATTTCTTTCGTCAGTGAATTATATTGATTTTGATGCTTTGTCTTATCGGATCATGCCCCATTAAAATTACAACTAACCTTCTCTTATAGATATACTTTCAGAACCTGGCGAATGGATAATAGTATATTATCAAATGAAACACATGTTGAGTTTATAAGGTCCCAAATAGAGTTATACCTGCAAATTCCGATGCTTTTTGCGTTAGCAATTGAGCCTTTGGCAATCTGTCTGCGAAGCTCCACTGTTTATAGTGGGGTCTCTTGAGGTGGGGGGAGCCCAAGGTATCTTTATATGCAGACGACTTATTATATATTTCTGACCCATCCAAGTCTATTCATGGGATAGTCTCTGCTTTAAAAACATTTGGACAAATATCAGGGTACAACCTTAATATGGGAAAAAGTGTACTATTTCCAATTAACAACTTGGCTGACCAAAATTCTTTTGAAACCTTGCCCTTTAAAACTTCAACTCAGTTTAAATACTTAGGGATTAATGTCACTAAGGTCGTTGTAGATATATGCAAAGAAAATTTTTTGAAATTACTGGATCAAATGATACGGGATTTGCGGAGATGGTCTCATAATCCCATCTCGTTAGTAGGAAGAATTAATATAATAAAAATGATCATCCTCCCTAAGTTTTTATTTCAATGTATACCAATATATTTAAAGAAATGTTTTTTTAATGACCTAGATAAAATCATTTCAGAATTTATTTGGAATAGAAGGATTCCTGGAATAAGGAAGGTTTTTTTGCATAGGCCCAAATCAAAAGGGGGAATGGGATTGCCAAATTTTCAGTTTTATTACTGGGTGAGTAATATAAGAATGATGGCCTACTGGCTACAAAAACAACCCCAATTATGGGTAAACTTAGAAGGAGCATGCTGTTATCCTTCTTCACTTTCAGCTCTACTGTTTTCGCCTTTACTTACTACGCGTCTTGATCCATTGGATAATCCAGTGGTTTTGCACACACTCAGGATTTGGTCTCAGATTCGAGGGTTTTTTGGTTGGCAAGCTGGTTCTCTCCAAAGCACTATTACCAAAAATCATTAATTTGCTCCCTCATTTAAAAATACTGTATTTGATGATTGGGTTGGAAAAGGAATTTATAAGTTTTCAGACATGTTTATTGACAAAGTATTTCCATCATTTGACCAGCTACAAAGCAAATACAACATATCTCGGTCAAACTTTTTAAATATTTACAGGTACGAAGTTTTATTATACAAAATAATCCATTATAACCCAAACTTGCCAAATCAGTCTGTAATGGAATTGATACTGACACGTGATCCTCACAAGAAAGGGGGTATTTCATATATATATGAAACGCTATTCCAGCTGACAAGTATACCAACTTCAGAACACTTAAGGTCTTCCTGGGAGGAAGATTTTGGTGTAGAAATTGCAGAAGAGCAGTGGGAGGCAGCCCTTAAACAGATTCATAGCTCATCCGTGTGTGCTAGACACAGTCTCTTACAATTCAAAATAATACATTGTTTACACTGGTCTAAACAAAAACTGAACAGGATATTTCCAGATATAGACCCTTCATGTGACTGTTGTGGGCTTGTGCCAGCTTCATTGGCCCATATTTTTGGAGCTGCCCTAAATTGTCAGCATACTGGAAAGTTGTTTTTCTGACGCTGTCAAGAATATTGCAAAGGCCTATTGATCTAGACCCCCTGGTGGCGATTCTAGGTATAGTAGAAACTGAGATAGTAAAAAACAGTGCTGAACACAGTAAGGTGTCATTTGTCAATTTACTAGCACAGAGATTAATATTATTAAATTGGAAACATAAATCTACCCCTACACATATAAATTTAATGAGAGGTTATGAAGTATTTGGAACTAGAGAAAATTAGGTTCTCCTTGAAAAAGAAGAAAAATTTTATAGAATTTGGCAACCCTTCATAGATTATTTCAAGGAGATTAATTCTACAGGTGACAGCTAAACAACACAACCCCTTAATATACAGTGATCAAAGCAAGAAGTGGATTTAATGAATATGAGGTATTTAATAGCCTAATGCCCCCTGCCATTCATTACTATTTTTATTATTATGATTCTTTTTTATTTATTTTATTTATTTTTTTTTTGTTTTTCCTCCTTGGACATTTTTTAACCTGTAAAGGTGACTAATGTCAGGAAAGTTTATGGATTTTGCAATGTAAATTGCTTTCTCATCGATTGTCAATTATGCAGGCTACTCTGATAAATTTAGCTGTTTCTGCTGAATAAAGAACAGGTTCAGGAAGGAGGGATGCTGACACTACTATGTACAAGGAGAGGGGTTTTTTTTTTTGTGAGATTATTTTGTACATGGTTGTGGATGTGTCGGTTTATGTGTTGTGATATTTTGATAAAACACTAATAAAGTTTAAAAAAAAAAAACAATAATCATCCCACGAAGGGTTCTTGTTATGAGCCTCGATCTGTCTGATAAAGCCCACCATCTTGACATTCGCCAGATTGCCATCAATGCCCAGGTGCTTTTATTGTCCAAACACGGCTCATCAGAATTCTGTATTGACACACTTGGACTACCTCTGCATTCAGGGTCCCGTCCTTCTGTAAGGATCCCATCCTCCTCGCCAGTTGTTATGTCTGCAATTCGTGAAGCAAACAGTCCGCATGAGGTTCAGTGGAACAGAACGCATCAGCTTGATTTCTACACACGCAAAATGCACATACACCAATACATCGGAGCTGAAGCATGTTTATACATAGACAACATCTTCAATATTTGATTTCTGCAGGATTTCATTGGATTTTAATGCTTCCTTGTATGTGTAAGCAGGTCGTTAGGCAACAACACACTTTGACAAAAAGGCTTATGGCCAGATAAACAAATAAGCATTGAAAGATGTAAGAACTTATCTTGGTAGACATGCTTTTGAGCAGTTAGAAAAGTAAGCATTTAAGGATGCAAGAGCTCATCTTGGCAGACATGCTTTAGGGAATTTAGAAAAGTTAGCATTTAAAGATGCAAGCTCTCAGCATACATGCTTTTGGGCAGTTACACATGTAAGCATTACGGTAGGCAAGAACTCTGAGAAACAGGCTTTTAGGTAGATACACATGTAAGCATTCAGGGATGCAAAAACTCATTTTGGCATACACTCTTTGGGCAGTGGGACTACTAAGCATTTCGGTAGGCAACAACTTATCTTGGAAGAAAGGCTTTTGGGCAGTTAGCCAAGTAAGCATTTAGGGATGCAAGAACTCACTTTGAGAAACACGGTTTTGGGCAGGTGGACAAATAAGCATGTGTGGATGCAAGAACTGATCTTGGCAGACAATTTTTGGACAACAAAGCATTTCGGTAGGCAACAACTCATCTTTTTAGACATGCTTTTCGGCAGTTAAACAAGTAAGCATTTCGGTATGCCGGAACTTTTCTTGAGCCGACATCCTTTTGGGCAGTTAGCCAAGTAAGCAGTTCGGTAGGCAACAACTCTGAGAAAAATGCTTTCAGGTAAGCAAGTAAACATTTAGAGAATGGAAGAACTCATTTTGGCAGACAATTTTTGGGAATTATGAGAAGCATGCATTTCGGAAGGCAGCAACTTGCTTTGGCAAACATGCTTTCAGGTGGATACACAGGTAAACATTAAGAGATGAAAGAACTCATCTTGGCAGACACTGTTTGGGCACTGGGACAAATAAGCATTTCAGAAGGCAACAACTCCTTTGGCAAATACCATTTTCGGTAGATTCACAAGAGAGCATTTATGGATGCAAGAACTCATCTTGGCAGACCTGCTTCTATCAAGTTTGACATGTAAGCATTACAGAGGGCAAGAAGTCACATTGACAAACATGCTTTTAGGTAGATACATTAGTAAGCATGGAGAGCGGCAGAAACAGTTTGGGCAGCGGGACAAGTAAACATTAAGGTAGGCAACAACTCATGGCAGAAAGAGTTTTGGTCAGTTGTACAAGAAAGCATTTCGGAGGGCAACAAGTCACCTTGAGAAACTCGCTCTTTGGAAGATAAAGTAAAGTAGGAAGCATGTAGAGATTCAATCATTAATCTTGCCAGACACTCGGTACTGGGACATTTAGGAAGGCACCAACTCAATATGACAAACATGCTTTAAGTTTGATAAACTAGCAGAGATGCAAGAGCTCATCTTGGCAGACCTGATTTTGAGAAACTCACTTTTGGGCAGAGAGAAAAGCATTTCGGAGGGCAAGAAGTCACCGTGAGAAACACGCTATCTAGAAAATAATCTAGTAAGCATGTAGAGATTCTAAAATTCATCTTGCCAGAAAATGTTTGGGCAATGGCCCATGTAAGAATTTCGCTAGGCAAGAACTCAAGTAGACAAACATGATTTCAGGTAGATACACCAGAAAGCATGTAGACACACAAGAGCATATCTTAGCAGACCTGCTTCTGTGAAGTTACACATGTAAGCATTTCGGTAAAGAAAAACTCGATTTTGGGAAGAGAGACAAGAGAGCAATTGGGAGGGCAACAAGTTACTTTGAGAAACACGCTATTTAGGAGATAATCTAGTAAGCATTAAGTGATTCAATAATTCATCTTGGCAGACACTGGGAGAAGTAAGTATTTTGGTAGGCGACAACTCTGGCAAATACCCTTTCAGGTAGATTCACAAGAAAGCATGTAGAGACGCAAGAGCTTATCTTTGCAGACGTGGCTCTTGTGACGTTACTCATTGAACATTTCGGTAGGCCACGATCTCAAGTTGACAACCATGATTGTAGGTAGATACACCAGAAAGCATGTAGACAGACAAGAGCTTATCTTTGCAGACGTGCTTTTGTGACGTTACTCATTTAAGCATTTCAGTAGGCAAGATCTCATTCGACAAATCATGATTTCAGGTAGATACACCAGAAAGCATGCTAGCATCACACAGGAGCTCATCTTTCCAGACGTGCTTTTGTGACTTTAAGCATTTTAATAGGCGAGATTACTTCACAACCATGATTTTAGGTAGATACACCAGAAAGTATGTAGACACACAAGAGCTTATCTTTGCAGACGTGCTTTTGTGAAGTTACTCATTTAAGCATTTTAATAGGCAATCTCTCAAGTTGACAAACATGATTTTTAAGTACATACACCAGAAAGTATGTAAGAACACACAGAGCAATATCGTTGCAGACGTGCTTTTGTGAATGCCTTAAGCATTTACAGGCGTAATTACTCGGACCATGATTTAGGGTAGATACACCCAAAAAGCCTCGCAGTACCAAGAGCTTAACTTCCAGAGTGCTCTGTGCCGCATTAGCATTTAAAGCCGAATACTCCACAACATGATTTTAGTAATACACCATCCAGTTGTAGATACACAAGAGCTTATCTTTGCAGACGTGCTTTTGTGACGTTACTCATTTAAGCATTTCAATAGGCGAGATTACTTCACAACCATGATTTTAGGTAGATACACCAGAAAGCATGCAGATTCACACAGGAGCTCATCTTTCCAGACGTGCTTTTGTGACTTTAAGCATTTTAATAGGCGAGATTACTTCACAACCATGATTTTAGGTAGATACACCAGAAAGCATGTAGATACACACAAGAGCTTATCTTTGCAGACGTGCTTTTGTGAAGTTACGCATTTAAGCATT